>NC_139383.1:143752500-143762500 GCF_054392235.1 Sus scrofa
AAGAAAATATATCAGTCATTCTGCAGAGGGCTGTACTTGGGACTGAAACTAAATAATTTCTTTTTTTTTTTTTTTTTTGTCTTTTTGCCATTTCTTGGGCCGCTCCTGTGGCATATGGAGGTTCCCAGGCTAGGGGTCCAATCGGAGCTGTAGCCACCGGCCTACTCCGGAGCCACAGCAACGTGGGATCCAAGCCGGGTCTGCAACCTACATCACAGCTCACAGCAACGCCAGACCCTTAACCCACTGAGCAAGGGCAGGGACCGAACCCGCAACCTCATGGTTCCTAGTCGGATTCGTTAACCACTGCGCCACGACGGGAACTCCCGAAACTAAATAATTTCATCACTGAGATGAATAATAGACAAGGACATGTCTGCTCAGTTTATAGGCAACATAAAGAGGAGAAGGGGGATATGGAATTATGATACAAGATTAGAATGTGTGGCAAAAATCGAACACCTGAATCTAAATAAAAGGTGTCCAGTGAGAATATAACTCAAATTAAGAAATACACAAATATATATACATATGATTAAACAAATAAATAGAATGAAGAATTAAAACTCCTTCACAGAATTCCAAATAATATATCTAGACACTCCTCCTTCCAGAAAGTGGAGTTTAATCTCCCTCCTCAACTTGAGTGTGGGCTAGATTTAATGACCTGCCTCAAAAGAACAGAGTCTGGGAGTTCCCACTCTGGCTCAGCAGGTTAAGAACCCAACCAGTATCCATGAGGATGCCGGTTCAACCCCTGGCCTCACTCAGTGGGTTAAGGATTCAGCATTTCCAGAAGCTGTGGTGTAGGTCACAGATGTGGCTCATATCTGACATTGCTGTGACCCTAGCCTGACAGTTGCAGCTCTGATTTGACTCCTAGAGCGGGAACTTCCATATGTCATGTGTGTGGCCCTAAAATGACAGTAAAATAAAAAAAAAAAAAGTAAAATAAAGAACAGAGTATGGAAGAGCAAAAAGAGCAACTTCACAGTGGAGAAAAGCCTGGCAACTACCACTTGCCTTAACGGAGACTAAGGTCAATATAACTAGTGTTAAGTTACATTGGTATCATGTACCCCTCAATAAGATATGATGATAAGGGAACTTCTGTGGTCTCCTTTTCCCAAACCTACAATCCAGTCCTATCAGGAGAAAAAAACATCAGATACACCCAAATGAAGAGACTCACAGAACACCTGAATGATGTTCCACAAACCCATCACGGTCATCAGAAATGAGGAAATGCTGAATAACTGTCACACGCCAGAGGAGATTTAGGAAACATGAAAACTAAATGTAACTTGGGACCCCACACTGAATCTTAAGCCAGACAAAAGGCATTTAGTTTAAAAAAAGATTGGTAAAAATCAAATTCTGGAGTTTGAGTAATAGTAATGTACCAGTTTCTTGATAATTATTTGTCTTCGTGTTGACAAAGCCACCACAGTAATGTAAAATTAGAATATCGGAGGTGACTAAAACTGAGTAACAGGTATAGGGAAAACTCTCTATACTGCTTTTGCAGCTTCTCTGTAAATCTAAAAGTGTCCCAATAAAATTTTTATTTTAAAAAGTAAAATCTCTCTAGTGGAATTTCTGCCCCCAGAAATGACCATGAGAGACTTAACCCTTCCATTGCCACCAAAAACCTAACTCCTGGAGTTCCCTGGTGGCTCAGCTGGTTGAAGGTCGGGCATTGTCACTGCTGTGGCTCTGGTCACTGCTGGGTCACTGAGTTCAATCACTGGGCTGGAACTTCACATGCTGCAGGCACCAGCAAAAAAAGGAAAAAACAAAAAACGAAAAACAAACAAAACACTCAACACCTGTTGCTTTTGAAAGAGGGTTAGCTAAAAGAATCCCTGAAGTGTGAGGTAAAATTATGATTACGGCAGAAAAAAAGTTTTAAATGTCCATAGTACATAGATAGATCAAATGTATGCTGTTATTATAAGATAAAATAAATTAGCAGAAGAGTTCTGGACATGGGAGTTCATCCTCCCATCTATGCGGCTTTGATAAGACCATAATTAATTTCTCCCCAAACAGCACATCACAGAAAGTATTTCAAGAGGTTTCAGGATTTCCAAAATTATCAGAAAATTGGAATTTCATGAGTACTTAAAGAAGACGAAGGGTAAATTAATTCCTTCATATGTTTCAAGTAATTATTTATTGGAAATCATTGTCTATTGCTACAAAAGTCACCAGCATTTGAGTGGTGCTTTGTGCCAAGTGGCATGCTATGTACTTTACAAAATCATCCTTCATCTGTATAATCTTAAAAAGTAGATGTTGTTATCCAGTTTTAAAGAAAAGTAAACTAAACTGGAATGCCAATTCAACAAGTAGAAATACACACAAATTGTAATAGATAAGATTTAGGTAGAAAGGAGATATACTTCTCTGATATTAAGAGAAGCTAAGTGCTTGGGTAATATTCTCCACAATGCTATTAATTCACATGCATGAAATAATAGAAAGAAGGTGAGTCGGAAATTCAAAGACCTAGGTCCCTGCCTTTGCTCACTGCTTTTGTTTATTCCTTTGGACACTGAGACACATGACATGAAGAGGGTAAGCAGAGGGGCAGGCAGACATGGGTGATCTAAGTTAAAGCCCCAACTCTTGCCCTCGATAACTGTACGACTAGGCTGGTCATTTATCCTAAGCATTGTTCATCATTGATAAAACTGTAAAATAGTATGTCCCTTATCTATGTCAAGTATTGGTTGTACAGGTCACAGAAAACATATAAAAACTTTTTTGAAGACTAAAGTTCTATTCCAATGCTTTACGTGTTATCTGCAAAATCCTAAATTTCCTCTCAATCCTAGAGTTGAAATGCCCCAGACTCCCATATTACTTTGTCTATAAGTAAATGGTAGGTACATTACCAACAAAATATGTAATTCAAGTCAACAAATATTTATGGATGTGAGATCAGGGGATGAACCGAGACAAGAAACACTGTCCACCAAAAATCATTCCTGTATTAGTTACAGAAAATGTCTTAGACTGAAAGACAATAATGAAAAGTTGGAGGTTAGGTGGCTTAGTGAAGAAGACAGTCATTTATTGATCTACACAATTTAGTTTTAGCAAGAATAATTTGGTAATCCCCACTAAAATACAAAGGTTGGCTTGTGTACAATGACCTCACAGATTGACCATGATCCAAAAGGTCAAGGCCTGGGCCCTGAATGACACAGAGGTTATCTGCCCTCAACAAGGAGATCTACTCAAAATGCTACATTTTAAGTTTCTGCAAGGCAAAAAAAAAAAAAAAAAAAAGCAACTCATGTTGTCTGTGCATCTTTACCTGCTTAATGAATAAATACTATTCATATTTTCTTAGGACACTGTTCATCAAGCTACTGAAGCAAAAATATTTACACTAATAAGAGTTTCTTGCAAAATGAAGCAGGGCAAAAAACCCACCTTACAATTATCTCATTCTTAAATATAATTAGCATTTTCTCATGAATTAGGAGAAAGTGGAATTCCTAAATTCTCAAACCGTGACGTAATATTGGTTTTATTGATTCTCTGCACAATTTGTGGGAGTACCCAATCATTATTTTGACAGTTTTATCATAAGGTAATAGACTTCCTTTTAGATAATTGCAGTTACCACATTCAATTTCAACCTTCCATAGGATTTTTTTCCTAGATACAGCTTTACTGTCAGTCCTAGATCACATTACTTTCTTTTTATAGCTGTACACACAAAGCATTTTAGGCGTTACACCTAATTATGTCAGCACAATAACAATTTAAAAGCTCATTATTAAGAAGTAAAGGTTAAAGCACTTATATGTTAAGACTCCTTTTTATAAAGACATATAGTGCTATATGACATAAGTAAATGAATTACACAAGCACTTAAAGTCTAAGAGTTAAAAAAAAAAAAAAAAGACCTCTTTTTGGATAAACTAGGAAACTTGATGAGTTTATGTCCAGGCAATAGCATTTGTGAACTACAGTGCTGACCTCCAAGCTTTCTGACTCATGAAAACTATTCAGCCATACAAGTTTCACAACACAGAGTTGTGTGACAAAATACTTTTTTCCAGGGAGGCAGTATAGCATAATCGTTAAGAGCATGGGCTCTGGAATCACACTGTAACTACTTACTGCTTGACCTGGGACAAGACACTCAAGATCTCTGTGCTTTGGCTTCCTCATTTGTAAATGCAAATAATACTACTACTTGTCTCACAAAGCTGTTCTGAGGATTAAATACCCATCGTAAAGCTCTTAGAAAGTACCTGGTATACAGTGTGTGCTGTGTGAGATCAGATACCATTATTATTATTGCCTTAAGCAGGTAATAACTAAATAAAGACATGAAAAAAGGATCAAAATTGAAAACTAACTTAAGCCAGTAGATAAGGTGACAGAAATACAATGGGAATCAAGAGATGAGCTATTCAAGGAATATGAGCATATGGGGTGTCTCAACTCTGGAAGAAAAAGCAAACCTGAGGTTCAGAAGTTCTTTGCAGGAAGAATGACTTAACTAGGCTCAAAGGAACTCTAAATATCGAGGCAAAAATGATATCCAAGGCTAAGAACTCAATGGGAAAAAACAGTCAGCATTCAACACAGATCCAGACAAAAGGCACAATAACTAAGAACACCATCCTGACAAACCCTCAGTCTCATAGGTGTGTTATGTGTGCAGGGAGGAAGGGCAAGTGTTAGCAGGAATGGGGTCGGTGAAGACTAGAAGATGGCAGAAGGGAACAACTGCAAAGAGACTAGGCTTAAGGGCAATTCAATTGGGATGTTCACCCTCCTGATAATTCTCAATCTAATGCATTTCATCTTTTGGGAGGAAAAAAAAAAAATCACATGATTTTCCACTCCATAATTTCCAGGTTCCACTTCATAATTACAGAATTATCAGAAAATGATATGGTGTCTCCATAGGCTCAGGCAAAAAGATGCTATTGTTCTCCCCATCCTCACATCAGTTTACTAACTTAAAAGAAATATAAATGAAGAAGTACCCCTTTAATTCAAAGGACAACTCTACAATATAATTTGACATCCAAATTAAATACTCCTCAAGATAAACAAAAGTGCTTCTAGTAAATGATCATGTTTCTAAAGGAGAAAAACAAATCAACATAGTACTGCAATAAATATTCTGAAATGACAAAAATATCAATAATCAATATGTCATATCAAACTAAAAAATAAGAAATATTGATCAACAAAGGGTTTTTCTGATGTATTAATTTATGCAGACAAAAGTATTTTTTTAAGTTCTAAGACCATTCCACTTTATTATAAAATTTTTAAATGATTTTCCTGAAACAGGAAAAAAAATTATAGGAAATCAGGACTGTAGTAGAAAATGAGGCATACAGAAGCATCATACGTATATGAACCAAATTTTACTTATGGATCCTTCTTGAGGCAAAAGTTCCAGTGGGGGTGAGGATGGGGATTATTTCTGCCAAAATCAAGCAAAGACTTGTCTGTCATCAGTCTTTGATTACTCTGCTCTCTCAGGCTATGAATCAATCCTGCAATCCTGTTGGTCTTTCTCCAACTACGCTCTCACAACAGTAACCCTCCAGCCCCAACAACCTGTTCACTCGTCAGTTTGTTTTTTACGTCTTAAAATTTTCCTCCCAAGTTGCTGAGAAAAAATACAAGGGGAAGAATATTTACCAGTAAAAGTTTTCGACAGTTAGAGAGATTTACAAGAAGTTCAGTAAGATATCAACATTAATAGCAAAGGTAGATTGTTTTTTAATTTCAAGTTACCATTCTCTGCTTATACCCATGACCATGGATTTAAGGAACAGAGAGTTCATTAAATGCTGCTGACTATACTGTAAAAAAGGATAGCTGAAATCTAATTTCTAATTCTGAGCTTCTTGAATGACAAAAGCTTTCAGTATAATTATCATTAACATATATCATGCAATGACTGTGCTTCTATACTTTTTTTCAAATGAGTGAAAATAAGTCATTTTCTCATTCCACCAGTTATAAAAAAAACAAGTCTATAAATAGCTATAAGGACATGCCTACCCAAAGATACAATTTTGATCAATAAAAGCTAGGGTCCAAAATAAATTTAAATTACTACCCATGGAATTTCACCTGAATTGTCTAGGCCAGCAAGCTTCAATAAGAAAGCAAAGAATACCATAGTGCCTTTAAGAAATGGAAAACATCATATATTGTAGAAGCTTAAAAAGTCTTTGAATTAAGAATTTTTAAAATGTTTTAAAATTATAGAAAAGAAAGAAAGCTACCCACATGCAATGTGTAAGGAAATACTGTTTGCCATTAACTAAACATGTAATCAATTAAAAAAAAAAGGTTTGCAAAGTATTGGAAACATTCCCCTCTACATTGAGCTAGAGTGTAGCCTTCATGCCTTCACTTCCTCTCAATGAGGTGTTTATTCCTGGGATGCGCATTCACTCCTTACACTCAATTTATCACCATAAAAGGGGCAGAAAAATTTAAGGTACCATGCAAACAAAAATTCAATCATGAATAATTTAAAGATTAAATAATAACTTGAATAGTTAAACTGAATGAGCTTCACATAAAGAACAGGGGAAGAGTGCCTCCTTGGAAAGACATTCCATTTACGCATTTACACCATGCTCCTGAGAAGGAGCCCCAAATTTCAAACTTTATGGACACACCCTGTAAGATGTGCTCTGGAAACTCAATCCAGTGGCCCAAACTGAATTCAATGTTCTTCCTTTGCCAATTCAAAGCAACTCTTAGTTCTATTAGAGAGGAGATACTCCAGTTTGAAATTTCAGAGTCATCCTGGGTTCCTTTCACATCCTCAACACCAGTGACAAGTAAACTGCCATATTCTATAGACTTTATTTCTTCTTTTGCTCCCTGCAAACCTTAGTTCAGATCAGTATTAAATTTTCTAGTGCAATAGCTTGTTGTTCTCTCTCACTCTAGCTCATATCTCCCCACTTCAATGTATTCCCGTTGCCATATTATTTTCAGCCCTGGTTCTTAAGTACTGTCACAATGTACAGCTCTCTGTCATGATCAATTATAAAATGTATTGCAAGTAATTTACAAACAACATCAAGTAAATATATGTGTTTTTTAAATAATGAAAGCTGATTTACATATTTATACAATACTACTACTCTTCTTCATATGCCAATATATTTTCTTTAGTGGAAGAGTGGAAAGGAGTTACAGAAAGTGCTGGGACTCCTGATCCAAATGATATCCTTCACATCTGTCTTAAGAAAAGCATTGCCATTAAAAAACAAAACAAAACACCAAAACAAACTTCTGATCCTGGCACTCTGCTATTTAGAACCATCAATGGCTTCCCACTGCCTGCAAACTTAAATACAAACTCCTAGGTCTCGAACACAGTATCTTCTATGATATGTTCCCAACTGAGTCCATCCAACTTTAACTCCTACCCTGACTATACACACAAGCTTTCAGCTAGTGACTTTGGACTCAAAAGATCTCGTACTTGGTGCATACAGCACTCTTTCTTCCATTACCTTCCCCAGCAGCTACGCTCTGTCAGTCCATGATGTCTGTCTAATTCTAAAAACCAGAACATCTTTTCCATTGACTTCTTTCAGCATGTTTTTTACCTCTAATAGTTCATGGAGAATAAAAATTATTATGTACATGCTTCACACATCCCACTAAGCTGAGAATTCCTTGATGGAAAGACTATGACTTTTATTTCTCTTTCCACCTACTGTAGCAAATAATACAGTGCCCAGAACAGAGTCAGCACTCAAATAGCTCTTGTAAAACTGCAGAAAAACAAAGAACATGAATTCCAAAGGAACCAATATTCTGGTATTGTTAATAAGGGACCGCTCAAAGTTGAATTAGATCCAAACACCAACTGGATGCTTTCTTACAATTTCTTCTACTAAAGTTAGAGTTTTAAAGATGAGTGTGCTATATACTGATGGCCTAGCACATTACCCAAAGCTCTACACCAGTTTGTTAGTTTTTGTTAAAACTGAAGTTAAGGTCAAAGAGTAAGAACAAAAACCTGTCATTCCATTGGGGAAAACAAAATTTCAGTTGTAGGGGAGAGGGGGAATTATACACGTATTAGGTAGAAAAGCATAGCCCCTTAAGAAAATCAAGAGAGTAAACTGGAATTCTATAAAACATTAATCTTTGCTGCAAATTTCATTAAACTGTGTTGTTCATTTTTAAAAGGATATTACTATTCATGGTGGGCTATCCCAAATCCAGGGAGAATATTCTGCTATATGGAAGAAAGATAAGAAAAGCTGTATAGAAAAGAAAATCATAGACATGGAGAACAGGCTTGTGGTTGCCAAGAGGGAGGGGGAGGGAATGGGAGGGCATGGGAATTTGGGGTTAATAGATGCAAACTATTGCCTTTGGAATGGATAAGCAATAGGATTCTGCTGTATGGCATTGGGAACTATGTCTGGTCACTTGCAATGGAGCATGATAATGTGAGAAAAAAGAATGTATACATGTATGTGTGACTGGGTCACCTTGCTATGCAGAAAAAAATTGACAGAACACTGTAAATCAGCTATAATGGAAAAAATAAAAATCATTATAAAAAAAGTTGTATGAAATCTTCAGGAAATAAACAAAACTATCAGTTTTTAATGTAAACAGAGGTATTTTCCCAAAGGTTCTTCAGAAACGTTAATTTGCCTTATGTTCAGACTCAAGAACAGTCAATATGCTCAAAATTTTATTATAACACCAGCTTCCCAATTAAAAAGAGCTCTTACAAATTATAGATGATTGACGTTCATGAAAGAATGTGAACATTTAAATAATCTTATCCTGCTTAAGGATATTTCCATTTTCATATCTATTCCACTTAGGAAAATCTCCATAAACAGAGTTATCGACAGTATGACTCCTAGCATAAAGTCACCATACGAGGTGTGACACTCATTCATTGTCTTACATACACATTGTTTTTTTTTTTTGGTCATGCCCACAGCATGTGGAAGTTCCCAGGCCAGGGTCTGAACCTGCACCACAGCAGCAACCCAAGCCACTGTAGTGACAACATCAGATCCTTAACCCACTGAGTCACCAGAGAAGTCCAGCACACCACATTTAATATTTGAAACTTAACAGGGCATAGGACATCACTAAAACTGAGGAGCACTGAATAATTACCAAAAAAAAAAAAAAAAAAAAAAGATACAATCTCTAGCCTTCTTGAAAAATATGTGAAGGTGATACCCCAGAGGTAGATAATACAACGAGAAATTAAAATTTAGGCTTCCTGATAAACAGATGGCCAACAAGCACATGAAAAAATGCTCAACATCTCTGATTATAAGAGAAATGCAAATCAAAACTACCATGAGATACCACCTCACACCAGTCAGAATGGCCATCATCATTAATAAGTCCACAAATAACAAGTGCTGGTGGGGATGTGGAGAAAAGGGAACCCTCCTGCACTGCTGGTGGGAATGTAAGCTGGTACAACCACTATGGAGATCAGTATGGAGATACCTTAGAAATCCATACATAGAACTTCCATATGACGCTGCAATCCCACTCTTGGGCATATATCTGGACAAAAGTTTCCTTGAAAAAGATACATGCACCCGCATGTTCATTGCAGCACTATTCACAATAGCCAAGACATGGAAACAACCCAAATGTCCATCGACAGATGATTGGATTAGGAAGGTGTGGTATATATAGAAAATAGAATACTACTCAGCCATAAAAAAAGAACAAAATAATGCCATTTGCAGCAACATGGATGGAACTAGAGACTCTCATACTGAGTGAAATAAGTCAGAAAGAGAAAGACATACCATATGATATCACTTATAACTGGAATTAATATACAGCACTAATTAATATTTCCACAGAAAAGAAAATCATGGATTTGGAGAATAGACTTGTGGCTGCCCGGGGGAGAGGGAGGGAGTGAAAGGGATCGGGAACATGGGGTTATCGGATGCAAACTATTGCTCTTGGAATG